>NW_026782178.1:867500-883191 GCF_031769215.1 Ylistrum balloti
TGTCACTACTTATTCCTAATGTTCAGTCAAACGTCAATGTCACTACTTATTCCTAATGTTCAGCTTATTGACAATGTCACTACTTATTCCTAATGTTCAGCTTATTGACAATGTCACTACTTATTCCTAATGTTCAGCCAAACGTCAATGTCACTACTTATTCCTAATGTTCAGCCAAACGTCAATGTCACTACTTATTCCTAATGTTCAGCCAAACGTCAATGTCACTACTTATTCCTAATGTTCAGCCAAACGTCAATGTCACTACTACTTATTCCTAATGTTCAGTCAAACGTCAATGTCACTACTTATTCCTAATGTTCAGCTTATTGACAATGTCACTACTTATTCCTAATGTTCAGCTTATTGACAATGTCACTACTTATTCCTAATGTTCAGCCAAACGTCAATGTCACTACTTATTCCTAATGTTCAGCCAAACGTCAATGTCACTACTTATTCCTAATGTTCAGCCAAACGTCAATGTCACTACTTATTCCTAATGTTCAGTCAAACGTCAATGTCACTACTTATTCCTAATGTTCAGCTTATTGACAATGTCACTACTTATTCCTAATGTTCAGCTTATTGACAATGTCACTACTTATTCCTAATGTTCAGCCAAACGTCAATGTCACTACTTATTCCTAATGTTCAGCCAAACGTCAATGTCACTACTTATTCCTAATGTTCAGCCAAACGTCAATGTCACTACTTATTCCTAATGTTCAGCCAAACGCCAATGTCACTACTTATTCCTTATGTTCAGCCAAACGTCAGTGTCATTGCTTATTCCTGATATTCGGCCTTTAGTTAGTTTCACTGCTTATTCACAATGTTCTGTCAAACCTTAGTGATATTTCTTATTCCTAATGTTCAACCTAAGGTCAATGTTACTGTGTATTCCTGATGTTAGCTAAAGGTCAATGCCAAAGCGTATTTCTAATGTCCAGTCAAACATTCATGTCATTGTTTATTCCTAGTGTTCAGTCTATAGACAATGACTATTCATATACCTAATATTAAGCAAAACGCCGATGTCACGGATTTTCCACGACGATTCTTGTTCCTGGAAAAACACATTATGTGATCTATACATGATGATCAGGTTTGAACAAAGACAAAATACACATTCTAAAGCATGGAAATCGTACTTACCGATAGTAGAAGAAAAAACTGACATCGGTAGATAAATAACACAGTCACAGACTAGAGGTAGAAGATAGTTCTGAAGTTCGCATCACTTATTAATGGTGGTATGAGCCTACGGTTAGAGGATAGTAGCTTCAGCAAGACGACGAAAAATCAATATTGTCGTAATTAACACACCTGTACAGGTAGCCTGGACAAGTGATGAGAAATGGTACATTTATCAGCACGGCGTATCGATCCGTACTACAGGTACATAAAATCGTTACTGCCGTTCTTTGTGCCACATGCTTTATTATATTCAGAATACTAAAATAGTAGCATTGTTACAACCGGCTGACAGGGTGACCTTTATCTTTATTTCAGAATATCGTTTAGTATCAACCCTATACCAGACGTTTCGCTCATTATTCAAACTCGAGGACATTGATGATAGCAGTACGGATACCCCTATGTTAGAAAAGGAAAACTGGCATCTCTTTAAGGTTATCTAAGATTAAGTCATGACAGAATAAGTCACATTCCTCTAAAATCATTCCCGATATGTAAACTAATGTTAGAGCGCAGTGATGTCATTGTTTAGAAAAGGGACAAAAATTCTCTAACGAGTTATAGACCCATATCACTACTACCTAATTAAGGCAGTCTTCGACAGGGTGAATAAGCACATCCACAACCATATTATATAAAATTCTTATTGTTTTGTGATATATCAAAAGTTTTCTGTTTCTTGTTTGGCATAAGGAAATTTTAATTAAGTTACGATCTTATGGTATAACAGGAGAATTGTTGGCCTGGTGTGAAAAACATCTTTAAAATATGAAATTTCAAATGCATTTTTTGACTATAGTTTTGTTACACATCGTTCTATCCTGGGCCCCTTATTATTCTTGAACTATAAAGATGAAAACAACACATGCTGTTCAATCGGCTTTAGGTCTTTTTGAATGAACCTTGAAATAGCTGTGAAAAATAATTTGTCAAGTTTCATCCTCAATACGGTTTTAATTAGCCTTAAGCCTTTCGGCTGATAAACATCAGGTTACTCTCATTATCTCTCTCAGCACCCCTCAAACATTCCATAGGGAAATTGATAGTTTCATGTTTGATTTTTTTTAATGTAAATCAAACGAATATCGCGGTCGCCAAACAGTATGTTGTACTAGCTTTGAAATTGGATGTCACTACATTTCAATCTTCTAAAGAGTAAATCCGACTGTGATTGGTCAGTTTTATCCGCATCCGGTACATATAAAGAAAACGATTGAGCGAAGACATTTGTTTTACACTGATCTTGAAAATACAGCTTTGTTTTGAGACACACCTCTTTCTAAAAATGAAAATCTACCTATAGGCACTTTTGAAATGATATTTTGAAATATGCACAATTTAATCAGTGTAGTAATGGATTTTAAATTGCAGTTAGATAGATTGAATTGAGTGTGATATAGGGACACCAGTCATACTCAAGTAAATAATATGAATTGTCTGTAGAGATTAAATTTATGACATTAGATGGCCCACTTTCCCGGTGTATAAACCCGTAATAGTCACCGTGTGTAAACAAGTTGATCGATAACTAGCGATTAGAATGAATATCAATTCAAACCGCATTTAATAAAACCTAGAGTAAAAGAAAGGCTGAGTGCACACCCTTTCTTAATATATATGCAACACATTATTATTCTCCCATCGCGTCTTAAATATAATATTACCGGACTTGGATGATACACTTTCCAGTTTAACAAGGGATATGATGTTGTTACAGTAATATGATATATTGAGAAATTCTCTTAATTTTAAAAATGACATTTTGGACTTTCATCTAAACACACATAGTTGTTTATGGTTGCAGAACCATCTGTTGATGATGTGGTTACATAGTCGTATCGTCACATAAACGAATAAGAGCATTTTCAATACAGGCATAAAATAGTACATCAAAAAATAGGCCTTTACATAGAATCTTAACTGAGTTTTCATTACTTGTGAACTTCGGTGAGTAAAAATCAAATATTCGAGAAGAGTTTCATTAAATCTCATTTGAAATATGGTTATTAAATTGAAAAAAACCACCAAGTATCTTCAAAATCTGTTATCAGTTAATTTCATCTTTAAAAGAGATTTAATGTTTTGTTGCAATAGCACATTCACGGCACGTGTACATCGGTCCGGCTTCCAACGAATCAAGACTTGTTTTTTCTAGTGTATATTTCTGAATACTAAGGAATTTTTAGGTATGCTGAGCAGAGTAGCATGCAATTCATAAATTGCTACAAATTTACCATTATCGTCGTTATCAATTATCATTCACACCATAACCAATCATCATAAACATAATCGTTATTATCACCGTTACAATTGATCACCCTCATTATAAACATTAATAATGATTAATCATTTTCCAAACACCATCACCAGAATTAATTATTAATAACCATTATCCACTTCGATATCGTCCACATAATCACAATCAATTTTCATAATCATCGTTATAATCAGTCATTACAATTTTAATCATCATCACCATCACCATATTAATCAATTAACATTACAATGAATGATACATAATTAATCATCACTTGCTTTCATGCATGACATTTCACTACATCTTCAACACCGACATTGCGTTATCATGTTGTCACCAAGACTAAACTCGCAATTATTTAAATGCATACAAAACCGAACAGCGTAAAATTCGTGCAACATATACCTTTCAAGGTGGAGTAAGTTATTTCTATACACATACACAAATCACCTGATCCCATATTCTAACCTCCTGTCCTGTTGTTAGTTACCTACCATAAAACATTGTTTACCTTCCATGGGGTTTAAAGATTCAAATCAAAACTGAATAGAAATGAATATTATTATTTACCGTGTATGAACGAAAAGTAAGTCATTCTGCACTTGAGATCTGTTACTATCTAATAACGTAGAAAGGGTGGACCAGAGACCAACTGTTAGTAAAAACCAACATTGATATTATACGAAATGTAAATTACTCGTATAAAAGTTATTTCAATTGAAAAATCTTAAAAATTTAGCAGTCAACATAAATCCTCTTTTTAAAATCTCTAAAACATATCCAGATTGTTATTTTCCGTGTAGCTAGGTTCTATCTGTTGGAAATGATCGTGCATGTATAACTGATGTTGATACGATAATATATTCCTTTGTGACGAAGTTGACACTGCATGACGTAAGCAGGACGATCATTTTTACTAACACTTGTACGTGAGGTCGTTAAGCCTGTCTAACATATGTATACTTACCAATCTTTTTTAAAGACCATTGTTAACTAGTGTGTGTGCTAATCAGGTGGAACCTCAGAAATGTTATAACAGGCTGGACCAATCTTGTGACAGCAGTGAGATATTGTCTAATCACCAAATGAATAAATAGGAACTTTTATAAGACAACAAAACCACTACTGTGTAGTATGTTTCCGAATATGTTGTCCGATTCCGGGTTGTAGGTGATATTATTAGGTATATGCATGTTATATACGGGTTTAGGCCAAGCGTAACCGCGTATCAATTATTCAAGTGCGTTTGTAGTTTCTACCGTTCACTGGCGCAGATTAATAATGACGCTCAGCTAGTAATAATTGAATTAGTTTCTTTGTTTATGGTATTCAGTTTTAATAAGCAGTCATTGTTCTCTGTTAACATCAGGTTTCTCCGTAAAATGGATTTCAAGATATATCTTCTATATAAGCAATGTTTTCCGAGACGATAAAAGTAGGCCAATGCTTTGACGAACTACAAGTCCTCACATTAGCTTTCTCCCCCTACTTTGAAACTTTTAAAATTTCAAAACACAAATTTATTTATAATCCCTTTTTTCTAGAGAGAGGGGCCAGTCTAGTATATGGCATGCAGAGGGAAGTTCGCGCGAAATACAAAAGTATGGTTAAGTATCAGTAAGTCGTTCGTACATTCGTTTTGCTTATGGTTCTTGAGAGCTGTCGTATCTGTAAATGTTGACATGTTTAACATATTTTATCTTTAGTAACCAAACAAGGTAAATATGCAGGTATGATGCATCTGAATTATCTGGTTTGATAGCGAAGTCACGCGATCTGCCTTAAAATTCATGCTGGGCCAGGCTATGATCAAATTACTGTATGAGTAGCCTTTGGATGTGAATATCTGTTACGCTACCAGCCATGTGTTGTTGGTCGGTTCCATATTCACGTTTGTAATCCGAGGGTGGACACGACAGTTCACAGGTAAATTACTTTGTAAACCTGATACCTTATATTTAAATCACTCTAGCATCTCTGACTCATCACAAACTGTTCAATATGGTAGACTATTTACGACTTTAGGTAGAGTATATCACTGTCATAAAGCATGCTATTTTAAGGTTACTAATATGGTAGCATGTAACTGTCACCTACTTGTAGTATCACCGTAATAATTTATCACGACAAATCGTCGTATTGACACGACTTTTGACGATAACATCGTGTTATAACGTCTTACTAAGTTGACTATTCGTGATAATGTGATCATTGGGTCGTATTACGTATCATGATATAACTTTTGCAGCGATAATGCTCGGAACTGACATGGGTTAATACTTTACTGTCTCTTAAAACACGTGCAGATTGACGCGTTATTCGGTATTTTCGATTTTCATTGATGAAGAGAAGAAACGACAGTTAGTGACTGTAGCCAGTGTAGGGTGAGATCCCTATGGATATACCCCTTCAAGGTAATGTGACCAATTTTTGAGGTATCCCGAATTTAAAAAAGAAATTGGCATGTTATTCGGAAAACCTCAATGAATTACTTTGAAAGGCTATAGCCACTTTCAAATATCGCGACAAAAAAGATAAATCTATCGCGATACTTATCACGACTAGTCGACTTAATACGACGTCTTAACACGATATTATCACGACTAGTCGACTTAATGCGACGTCTTAACACGATATTATCACGACTAGTCGACTTAATGCGACGTCTTAACACGATATTATCACGACTAGTTGCCTTAATGCGACGTCTTAACACGATATTATCACTAGTCGACTTAATGCGACGTCTTAACACGATATTATCACGACTAGTCGACTTAATGCGACGTCTTAACACGATATTATCACGACTAGTCGACTTAATACGACGTCTTAACACGATATTATCACGACTAGTCGACTTAATACGACGTCTTAACACGATATTATCACGACTAGTCGACTTAATACGACGTCTTAACACGATATTATCACGACTAGTCGACTTAATACGACGTCTTAACACGATATTATCACGACTAGTCGACTTAATACGACGTCTTAACACGATATTATCACGACAGGTCATGTTAAGGCGAAAATCTGTAGCAGTAGAATATCATTGTAACAAGATAAGTAGATGGAAGTTACATGCCACCATACACCAACATATCAACTAACGCGGGCTATATATCAGAGAGTAATACTATACCGAATTGGAATACTCTCTCTCCCCCCCTCTCTCTCTCTCTCTCTCTCTCTCTCTCTCTCTCTCTCTCTCTCTCTCTCTCTCTCTCTCTCTCTCTCTCTCTGTAATATGTTATACAGTTGGTATTAAAGTCACCATGCTAAAAGTAAGTTTTCGTTTTAAAGCAACCAACAAATATCTTATTGTTAGCACAAAGGCGATCTGAATCCATTATGCCAGTGATTGCCAGTACAAAGTTATTAAAAATTTGAATGTTTCTTTTATTTCAGAATGGATTACATGTGTTGCATTTAATCAATTTTAAAATACTTTGAAATATGAAACCTTAAAAGTTTGCAGAATTACAGAAATGGAGTTAGTGAAAATCGTTGACGAATATGGCAACAAACTACGTTACAAGCGTTACCAAGGACGGACCTTTCACCCTGATTTCCTCGGTAATGTTGGTGATCACCTGGCTGAAGTGACTAATTACAAGGGCCAGCCTGATGATGTTCTCCTGTGTACATTCCCAAAATCAGGTCAAGCATTCTTTTTAAAATTTTAGTTTTTAATGAGCCAATTCACTTCAAATGAAAGCACAATATTTACGGTAAAACTGTTTTGTTTTGAACAGATCGAACTCAATATCCAGCTCTTGCATTCTGAATAGAGATTCAAACCAGGTGAAATCAGCTAGTAGAACCATACAATAATTAACTTTCAAAAGGTTAATACCACTCTAGGTAGAGGAGAATGGCGTCTGGGTGATACATTATTTAACTTGGAAATGTAATTTGGTGTTTATACGTTTTACTCCATATTCAGTGATATTCGAAAAAATATTTACACGAGATAGTCGTCAATCGGTTATTAGGCTCACCACAGACAAGATTTGACCAGTTAAATGTACATTATCATCAAAAATCAGCAAACAAAGGCTTCTTGTATCGAACACAAAATAGACATATCGGGCTGTGTTAAAAGGGTACTCAATGCTGCTGGTGAAAGACACGTGGTATTAAACAGATCACGCGATTGTGATGACGTACATGGCAACACCTGTTTCGTTCCTATCAATCTATATTAATTAACACTAACTGCTATATACGGTTATAATCGTTTATCTAAGATTGTAATGATTAGATGTCATTATTCAATTACATTTCATGGTGATGCCATGCCTTATATATTATGTTTCTTTTATTTCAATATGCCATCTGTGATTTTGTTCGTTGTGCTATATTTAAAAAAGAAAATATGTAGATAGATAATAGATAATAGATCTTCAGATAAAACGTTAAATGTGTTATTGTATAAGACAGAAAATAAAACTTTTTGCATCTTGTATGACAAAATATCTTTTCATCTAGAATCTACATTCATTGAATGGATTTGCGAATGTTACAATCTGGACAAACTTTTGTTTAGATGGGAGTAGATTAGGTCGTAGTGCGTAGTTTGACTTATCGTCGTTGAAATGAAGTAAACATATCTTTCACTGATATCATGAAAGGACATTATTTTGTATATATAAGATAACTCACAATACCATTAGTTGAAGTCATTAGTTTATCGTTTTTAACAACAGGGACCCACTGGGTTTTTAACATGGTCCAGATGATTCGATCACACAACTTTGAATACAGTGGAACACCGGTTGTGATGGAATTTCATCCAAACAGCGACATCGATAACTTACCATCACCACGCACGTACCTCACTCATCTAGGTTATCCATTTATACCCATGTCTGCCAAACGGGGCGATATCAAAATCATTCATGTTATGAGGAATCCTAAGGACACGGCACTATCTTATTACGAATTTTTCAACAAAATGGAAAATATGGCATACGAAGGCTCTTTGGATGGTTTCCTGAAATACTTCTTGTCAGATGAATGTAATGTATTCTAAAATTATTGACTTTTTTAGGGATGCGATTTCAGTCAGACTATTTTTGTGTTTATTTATTTATTTTTTTTTTGTTTTGTTTTGTTTTTGTTTTTGTTTTTGTTTTTTTAATATTTCCGGGAAAAGCCCATAAATGATTTAGAGAATATTTAAATCAGATACAGGCAACCCAACATAGAAAACTCGATTATGATATAATGCCGATACTATTGTTTATCCAAATATGTCCAGTTTAATACCAACAATTGTGGAAACAATTTAAATTTCACGATCACCGTGAATCTGTGGCACCGCGGAGACTGCCAATTATAACTAATTTTACTGGAAAAGGGAAGTTGAACTACAGTATTTCTTTTAATATCAACCACAGATCAATGTGAAAATTCATCTCTTTATCTCAGTCGTTTATTTATTTATCTATTTATTTGCTATGTTTATGTTATGTATATTGTGTCATGTCCAGAGTCTTTGAAAAATGTTTTCAATGGTTCAGAGAATGCCAAATTATTCAACTGTCTTTTAAAATCATTCAAAATTAGAAACAGTTTAATTGAATTATTTATTGTGATTATCAAAGGACGTTCAAGTCTTCTTATTGATTGATTGAAGAGTAATTGAAGGACGACATATTTACCTTATATGGTTTGATACTAATTTTGAGATTAAGGTACTATGTATAATTGTGTTTTGTACAACTGATCATGAGTAATGTTGGTTAGACAGATTAATGGTATTGTATCGAATGCTTTCTTTCCAGTTGTTGCTGTCGGTTCCTCAATGTTTACATACATGAAGGAGTGGGAAGAAGCTAAACGTAGTAACAAACAATTACAGATTCTAAATCTTCGATACGAAGACCTCAAACGGGTAAGTCTCGTATACTGATTTCACATACAAAAATTAAATTTTCCCAGCTTAAAGTCAGTTCCTAAAATTAACAAGTTGAAGATTTCCTTCTGTGAACTGCATACTTTTCCGTATTTTCTTATCCGTTGTCATCATTTTTTTTCAGACCATAAAAATCAGATTTGACCAGAGTGACCAGATTGATTGAATACAATCTGATATTACACAAGAGAAGGCGGTCTTGTATCTCCGTTTGTTCTTTGGCATGTTGTTTAAGATGTGAAGAGGCATGCAAGATATGTAGATGTAATGTAAGCTGGTATATTTCCTTAGAAACTGTTCTCGGAAACATAAATTTACATATTTGTTTCTGGAACGCTGTGGGCGTTGTCACTCACACCAAAGTCACGCCTCCTACTGCTTCAAAGGATCTGTGTCGTGTAATTGGTTAAATTGTGTTATAAGAATCTGTGGGTACCACTTGCTAATATAAGGATTGTTATTTACTGTTGGTACGCTCACCAAACAATATGTAGGTCAACCCACTGTGAAGAACCCACAAAATCTCAATGCATTTTGATCTCTGAAAACAACAGTGAAACTCTTGGAAAGGATGGATTGCCTTGCATGTTCTTGAGTATACTTTTGTGTTCAATTTTGGCGGGCTAAATGAAATCTTTTATTCGTTCAATTTTGCATTGCAATGTTAAATATATAGCGCATAAGCAATGAAAAAGAAATGTTTTTCGTCCTCAAGGACAGAAATTGTGTTTTCTACATGTTTTCTACATGGTGTCCTTTTTTCTCTCTTCTTCTATTCCCCACTTCTATTTTGAAGTTGTATAAATCTATCGTCAGGTTTCCGTGTGTTGTCCTATTTCAGGGAAAATTATTTTTCATATCAGTGACGAGTTATGATACTTTTCTTTAACATACAAAGGACTACATATGTATTTTAATCGTGAGAAAATCAGCAGTAATGTTTCTTATGGAATACTAGTTGTGTTTTTTACCTTTAACACTTCAATTACCATTGAAGAATTGTTACTTTGTTGGACTATTTTCAATCATAAAAATGTTTTGTCTTAAACACGCATATAATGTTTTGTGGTAAGTTTCATTTCCCAAGAGAGAGTGTCTTTTTGAAGGTAAATTGTAGTTTTAGTTTAATAAATGTACAATACATGGCTATTCCAACATTAGAAAATATTCAGATATTGCATAAAAATTAACCTTCAATGAACAAGTAAAGAAAAAAAGAAAAGACAGACAGACGGGCAGCTGAATACATATAAGAATATGATGGAGAGACCAATCATTATATCATTTTACAGGCGGTAATTGTGAGAAGATACATGATTATTAAACAACATACATTAGGCTTGAAATGCTGAACGTAAGAATAAACTTAATTGAAAATATTTGCCTAGAAAACAAAATTCTTTTTTATCACGTGCTGTTAGTAATTGTACATGTTTATGATACGACGGTGGGCTCCAATAATATATTTTAAGAAACTTTTTACGTAAACTAATCAACATAAAACGGAACTCGTCTTCTACTAAAATCTGATGACATTAAATACAAACCTTATGTTTCCTTGAAATATTTCGATACCTATCTTCTTATGAACGCAGTTGATGAAAAGATAATCGAAATTTAGAAATAAGTCGTGGAAAAACGTCTGGAAAAGATTTTGCTATACAGTGTTGTAAAGTAAACGAGTCTAACAAGAATTTATACAGATTAGATTTTGATGAGTTTTCAACATACTCATCCTGTAAGTGAATAAAGTTATCGACAAAAGGTTGTTTGAAACATAAAAACACTTTTTCGTAATCAGCTTTATGATTTAACCCAACATCCACAAACCAGTTGACAGCAATACGTCAGTTACCTCTTCATATACTGACTTCAATAAACGATTGTTAGTCTTAATTAATTTCAACCAATATTTAATCATTCGATATTTACGCGCAAAATGCAGAGACAAACGACCCAGTTTAGAGTACAGCATAAAAGAATGTATGCTCTTTTTCACAGTCAAGACTTTTTCCTAAAGTGTACTTTTTCTATCTGATCAGGTGGGATAAAACCTCAGACTTCACAGCTATAATTAATGATGAAACATAGACATCAAAAACATTCAACTTAGGTTCAACATTTAAACCTAGGTTAGATTATTACAAACTTAAACGTAAATCATAGCACATCGCGCTTTTAACAAGTTATTCTATCTTAGTTTACTTTCTTTTGATCAAAACTTACACATTCAAGTGTTTAAGAATACCTTTCTTAAATCTGAGATGACTGAAGATGTTCATTTCTCTCTTTTTTTCAGAATTTATTTCAGAATATCATTAAGGTTACAGAATTTTTAAACCTCGAGCGAACGGATGAATTTCTACATGGAGTTGAACAAAATGTGTCCTTCGAAAGATTGAAAGAAAATCATGAATCAAAGCTAGGGGAAACAGAGAGGTGGAGGGAAAATGCAAAAGATGGACGACTGCCTATATATAGGAAAGGTAAGGTATGCTGAAGGTGAAAGGCTGCATATATATATAGGAAAGGTAAGGTATGCTGAAGGTGAAAGGCTGCGTATATATAGGAAATGTAAGGTATGCTGAAGGTGAAAGGCTGCATATATATAGGAAAGGTAAGGTATGCTGAAGGTGAAAGGCTGCATATATATAGGAAAGGTAAGGTATGCTGAAGGAGAAAGACAGCCTTTATTTAGGAAATGTAAGGTATGATGAAGACGGAAGACTGCTTATATACAGGAGAGGTAAGGCCCAATAAATCCTTGTTCGGACATTACTAACGTCTAGCTTTTCCTCGTAACATCTTAGTCGAATATAATTAACCACTTGATCTGCACAGTAAAGACTCGGTCGGACATTATAAACCACGTATTCCGCCAGGTAAAGACTCGGTCGGACATTATAAACCACGTATTCCGCCAGGTAAAGACTCGGTCGGACATTATAAACCACGTATTCCGCCAGGTAAAGACTTGGTCGGACATTATAAACCACGTATTCCGCCAGGTAAAGACTTGGTCGGACATTATTGACCACGTATTCCGCCAGGTAAAGACTTGGTCGGACATTATAAACCACGTATTCCGCCAGGTAAAGACTTGGTCGGACATTATAAACCACGTATTCCGCCAGGTAAAGACTTGGTCGGACATTATAAACCACGTATTCCGCCAGGTAAAGACTCGGTCGGACATTATAAACCACGTATTCCGCCAGGTAAAGACTTGGTCGGACATTATTGACCATGTATTCCGCCAGGTAAATCCTTGGTCGGACATTACTAGCCACGTGATCTTCTGTGTAAATTCTTCGCCGAATGTTATCAACCACGTGTTCCGCCAGGTAAATCTGTGATCGTACATTATTAACCATTGTCTTCCACCAATTAAAAATTTTGGACGTACATTATTAACCACGTGTGCCGACAGGTAGATGTTTTGGTCGTACATTATTAACCACGTCTTTCGCCAATTAAAAACTTACTTCGGATATTATTAACAAGGTATTCCGCCAGATAAATCTTTGGTCGTACATTATTAAGCACGAGTTCCGCCAGGTAAATCTTTGGTCGTACATTATTAACCACGTATTCCGCCAGGTAAATGTTTGGTCGTACATTATTAACCATGTGTTCCGCCAGGTAAAGACTTGGTCGGACATTATTAACCACGTATTCCGCCAATTAAAAATTTTGGTCGGACATTATTAACCACGTATTCCGCCAATTAAAAATTTTGGTCGGACATTATTAAGCACGTGTTCCGCCAGGTAAATCTTTAATCGCACATTATTGACCACGTCATTCTCCAATTAAAAATTTATTTCGGATATTATTAACAAGTTATTCCGCCAGATAAATATTTGGTCGTACATTATTAACTACGAGTTCCGCCAGGTAAATCTTTGGTCGTACATTATTAACCACGTATTCCGCCAGGTAAATGTTTGGTCGTACATTATTAACCATGTGTTCCGCCAGGTAAAGACTTGGTCGGACATTATTAACCACGTATTCCGCCAATTAAAATTTTTGGTCGGACATTATTAAGCACGTGTTCCGCCAGGTAAATCTTTAATCGTACATTATTAACCACGTCTTTCGCCAATTAAAAAGATTATTTCGGATATTATTAACAACGTGTGCCGCCAGATAAATCTTTGGTCGTACATTATTAACCACGTGTTCCCCGAGGTAAATCCTTGGCCGGACATTTTCACAAATTGTATGACAAGTGCGCGCTTAGGTACTGGACATAAAGCCGCTTTCTCCTCTGACCTTGCAGAGTTTGCATGTACTTGCAGGGAAAAAGCGCTCTCACATCCACGGCAAGGACGTTCCCAACATCTCCGGTCGGTTAATCCATATTTCATAAAACATACTTAAGCTTCAAGTGATTCACTAAGGGTTTTTTATTTATTAGACTATACACATTCCGGTCACAAACTCCTTGCTAGTCTAATCCCTTGCTGCGCTATAGACAGTTGTGCACAAAGCCTTATATATATATATAACATAACAGTACAATGTATAATTGTATGCTTGCCCACCACGACGTGTCCTGAAACCAAAATAGGCCACAGCTGTAATTTACATAAAAAAAAATCATATTCCTATTTTCACAGTACAAGATATGTCCGTGACTATTAATTAAATTCAACATATAGATTTCTCATATTTTCTGTATCGCCCTAACATTGCTGGCCAGTCACCCGAGGGTGTCCTGAAAAAAAAAACAGAGTACAAAATGAGTTTGGGGTTTGATTTAGCTGACCGCTGATGCGTGTTAGGAAAAGGACTTCATTGTTGTAACTTTTAGTGTAATGGCAAAACTTAAAATAATAATAATTGAATTAAGCGTTGCGACTACTACGCTTAATGTAATAGACTTCTGTTTTTATTACATTAAGCGTTGCAACTGATGCACTTAACTTAATAGTTTTATTTTTATAACAATAAGCATAGCAATCACAACGCTTTATGTAAGAATCATTATTACATACTGCATCGAAAAAATGACAAATTCAAGAGAGTGCGTAATGTAATACAAGAGGCCCATGGGCCTTAACGGTCATCTGACAAAAAGCAAGCCAAACCTAGAAAGTGGGTTGAGGTCATTCATTTGAACAAACTTGGTAGCCTCTCCTCCAAGCATCTTACAGGCCCAATATCAGCACTCATGGACTTTTGCTTGTTGAGAAGAAGTCGTTTGTATATTCTAACATATTTGACCCCTGAGACCTTGAAAGTGGGTTGAGGTCATTCATTTGAATAAACTTGGTAGCCTTTCCTCCCAGCATGCTACAGACCCAATATCGGCACTCATAGACTTTTGCTTATTGAGATGAAGTCCTTTGTATATTTTAACATATTTGACCCCTGTGACCTTGAAAGTGGGCCAAGGTCATTCATTTGAACAAACTTTGTAGGGCTCCATGCCAGCATGCTATGGGCCAAGTATTAGCCCCCTAGGCCTTCTAGTATTTGAGAAGAAGTTATTTAAAGATTTTGACATATTTGACCCCTGCGACCTTGAAAGTTGTTCAAGGTCATTCATTTAAATAAACTTGGTAGCCTTTCATCCCAGCATGCTACAGACCCAATATCGGCACTCATAGACTTTTGCTTATTGAGATGAAGTCCTTTGTATATTTTAACATATTTGACCCCTGTGACCTTGAAAGTGGGCCAAGGTCATTCATTTGAACAAATTTTGTAGGGCTCCATGCCAGCATGCTATGGGCCAAGTATTAGCCCCCTAGGCCTTCTAGTATTTGAGAAGAAGTTATTTAAAGATTTTGACATATTTGACCCCTGCGACCTTGAAAGTTGTTCAAGGTCATTCATTTAAATAAACTTGGTAGCCTTTCCTCCCAGCATGCTACAGACCCAATATCGGCACTCATAGACTTTTGCTTATTGAGAAGAAGTTGTTTAAAGATTTTAACATATTTGACCCCTGTGACCTTTAAAGTGGGTCAAGGTCATTCATTTGAACAAACATGGTAGTCCTTCATCCCAGCATGTCACAGGCCCAATATCTACACTCTGAGCCTTTTGGTTAATGAGAAGAAGTTGTTTAAAGATTTTAACATATTTGACCCCTGTGACCTTGAAAGTGGGTTGAGGTTATTCATTTGAATAAACTTGGTAGCCTTTCCTCCCAGCATGCTACAGACCCAATATCGGCACTCATAGACTTTTGCTTATTGAGATGAAGTCCTTTGTATATTTTAACATATTTGACCCCTGTGACCTTGAAAGTGGGCCAAGGTCATTCATTTGAACAAACTTGGTAGTACTTC